>NC_058522.1:215859309-215861950 GCF_904849725.1 Hordeum vulgare subsp. vulgare | reverse complement strand
TAGTGGCCCATCTTTCCGCACTTGAAGCACTGGACCTGATTAAGGTCTCTCTGCACTGGCACATTCTGGCGGTTCTGGTTATTATTACCTCCATTACCATTGTTACCCTTGTGTCCATTATGATGATGATGGCCATTATGATTGTGGCCATTACCTCCACTATGATTATGTCCATTACCTCCATGATGATGATGCCCATTACCTCCATGATGGTTATGATATGAAGTGCCTGTTGTTGCTATACTTCCTCTTGCGATTCTCTATTACCTGATGCTTTCCCTCAAGCACAATAGCCTTATCAACAAGCTCATGATAATTACCAAAAGTGGCCACAGTCAACTGAACTCCCAAATCATCATTCAGGCCCTCCAAGAACTTCTCTTGTCTAGCTGCATCAGTATTAACATCATTAGGAGCATAACGTGCAAGTTTATTGATCTCCTCCACATACTCATTAACTGAGCGACCTCCCTGACGCAAGCTGTGAAACTCCTTCTTCTTTAGACTCATGGCGCCAGCAGACACATGTGCGACATGGAAAGCTGCCTCAAACTACGCCCATGTGATAGTATCAATGGGATAGGTGACCAAGTAGTTGTCCCACCAAGCTGCGGCAGGACCCTCCAATAGATGTGAGGCAAACCTCACCCTCTCTGCATCTGTGCATCCAACGGTCTGCAGGTTCCTACCAATAGAACAAAGCCAATCATCCGCCATAATAGGTTCAGGGCTGCTGGAGAACCTCTAAGGATTCAACCTCAAGAACCTAGTAAGCATATCCATAGGTGGGGGAGGCGGTGGGTTGTTGTTGTTATTGTTGGCCAAACTCTGGGCAAGCATCTGGATCAGCTGGTCTTGTCCCTCAAGTATCTGCTGCACATATCCTGGCAGTGCATCATTGCCATTGCCATCATTGTTGCCTTCTCCTGCATTCCTGTCCCTAGGCTCACGTCTCGGCGGCATCTAGTGGGCAAGAATAGATAAGAAAATAGATATAATAGGTCTAGAGGAATATAGATATTCTACCCATATGCATATTATGATCAAGGTACTATATATGAGGCAACAAAACACCATAGCAATAACACAAACAAGCATAACAATAATCAAACATATCTATATATATATAGTCGAATAATTTCGACAAGATCCTCGTTTAACAAACAAGCAAAATAACAATCAAGCAAGCAACCTAGTATCGTCATGCCACAAAGCGGGCATAATCAGATACGCTAACACGTTAATATCGCAAATAAAAACAAGATAAGTGGTGGTCTCAACACTAGTTCCACTTAAGCTGGTCAAGATACTAGAGTGGTTGTCTAAAGAAAGAGTAAGATGTAGACAAAGTGTATAGAACAAATTTTCACTCCAATGGATTTTTCTAATCCATTTTCTAGGGCCACGACCTACAGTCAACGCATTGCTCTGATGCCATCTGTAACGACCAAACCTCGAAGGATTTGAGTCTCTATGCTTTACTGTGCTAGTCCCTGGATCGACTCGCTAGCACACATAGTATAGATGAAAACCAGAATAGCAAGTGCATCATTTATTACAACGTATGATCCAGAATTTATAAAATATAACAATCTGCATAGCACTTAGCTAGCTTTATTCTATCAAACAGCGGAAAAGTAGCAGAATAATAACGACGAGTCCCATCATAGCCCACTGGCGATGTTGAGTGAAGACTCGCGACCCTAACGGTACCTTACTCCTCGTCTGAAAATCCTGCAACATGATACGTTGCAGCCATATAGGTCAATACTTTGAATATATTGGCAAGTTACACAGGAAAAATAATATAGCAGACCTACATGTACATGCATATAGTATAACAAAAGAAGGCTGATGGTTATTTTGCAGAAAGCTGATTTTATCCTCATAGCTACCTAATAGTCAAGTTTTAATTTGCTTGCTACAATAATTCACATATTGGCATCTCCAACTTCAATCTATTACCATCATTAAGTTTCCCACCAAGTTTTATTAAGTGTGTCATCTGTCAAGATCATCCAACAACTGTAATGGCCTAATTGCTCAAAATTGTCCATAACAGGGATACGGCTAATCATGATTAGTTTATACACTCTGCAGAGGTTAGTACGCTGTACCCACTGGACCCAACCCGAAGATTGAGATGAAGTCTTTTAGAAGCAGTCACCTAGTCCCACAGGAGGCCCGTCCCACCTATCATAGGTACATCAGCTGGCACATCCGGGTAAGGTTTCCACGACTGATCAACTAAGCCAGAGCTCATAATAGCCAGTGGTCACACAAGGAAGCTACTAGTCACTAAGTCTGTTTTATCTTTTGAACCTGGGCAGCATTCCACTTACATTCAGAGGGTAGAAACCACCCAGAGGTGAATTCAATCCTTAATTACTACTCAAATTTATTTTGTAGTAATCCTCACATAATCTCAATGAATACAGGAACCAATCCCCGTCTACATAGCATAGCAAAAACTTATCTAACACGATCTTCATGACAAGGGGATATAGCTCAATAGCATAGCAATAATAATAATATTCCTATACATGCATAATTTTCATAGGGTGATATAATACTACATGCATAGAAAATAATAGGTAAAGGATGATCAACATGTAACTTGCCTTGATTCTGTTTCAGAAAG